>NC_069802.1:38947053-38949463 GCF_027406575.1 Nycticebus coucang | reverse complement strand
AACCCTAACCCTAACCCTAACCCTAACCCTAACCCTAACCCTAACCCTAACCCTAACCCTAACCCTAACCCTAACCCTAACCCTAACCCTAACCCTAACCCTAACCCTAACCCTAACCCTAACCCTAACCCTAACCCTAACCCTAACCCTAACCCTAACCCTAACCCTAACCCTAACCCTAACCCTAACCCTAACCCTAACCCTAACCCTAACCCTAACCCTAACCCTAACCCTAACCCTAACCCTAACCCTAACCCTAACCCTAACCCTAACCCTAACCCTAACCCTAACCCTAACCCTAACCCTAACCCTAACCCTAACCCTAACCCTAACCCTAACCCTAACCCTAACCCTAACCCTAACCCTAACCCTAACCCTAACCCTAACCCTAACCCTAACCCTAACCCTAACCCTAACCCTAACCCTAACCCTAACCCTAACCCTAACCCTAACCCTAACCCTAACCCTAACCCTAACCCTAACCCTAACCCTAACCCTAACCCTAACCCTAACCCTAACCCTAACCCTAACCCTAACCCTAACCCTAACCCTAACCCTAACCCTAACCCTAACCCTAACCCTAACCCTAACCCTAACCCTAACCCTAACCCTAACCCTAACCCTAACCCTAACCCTAACCCTAACCCTAACCCTAACCCTAACCCTAACCCTAACCCTAACCCTAACCCTAACCCTAACCCTAACCCTAACCCTAACCCTAACCCTAACCCTAACCCTAACCCTAACCCTAACCCTAACCCTAACCCTAACCCTAACCCTAACCCTAACCCTAACCCTAACCCTAACCCTAACCCTAACCCTAACCCTAACCCTAACCCTAACCCTAACCCTAACCCTAACCCTAACCCTAACCCTAACCCTAACCCTAACCCTAACCCTAACCCTAACCCTAACCCTAACCCTAACCCTAACCCTAACCCTAACCCTAACCCTAACCCTAACCCTAACCCTAACCCTAACCCTAACCCTAACCCTAACCCTAACCCTAACCCTAACCCTAACCCTAACCCTAACCCTAACCCTAACCCTAACCCTAACCCTAACCCTAACCCTAACCCTAACCCTAACCCTAACCCTAACCCTAACCCTAACCCTAACCCTAACCCTAACCCTAACCCTAACCCTAACCCTAACCCTAACCCTAACCCTAACCCTAACCCTAACCCTAACCCTAACCCTAACCCTAACCCTAACCCTAACCCTAACCCTAACCCTAACCCTAACCCTAACCCTAACCCTAACCCTAACCCTAACCCTAACCCTAACCCTAACCCTAACCCTAACCCTAACCCTAACCCTAACCCTAACCCTAACCCTAACCCTAACCCTAACCCTAACCCTAACCCTAACCCTAACCCTAACCCTAACCCTAACCCTAACCCTAACCCTAACCCTAACCCTAACCCTAACCCTAACCCTAACCCTAACCCTAACCCTAACCCTAACCCTAACCCTAACCCTAACCCTAACCCTAACCCTAACCCTAACCCTAACCCTAACCCTAACCCTAACCCTAACCCTAACCCTAACCCTAACCCTAACCCTAACCCTAACCCTAACCCTAACCCTAACCCTAACCCTAACCCTAACCCTAACCCTAACCCTAACCCTAACCCTAACCCTAACCCTAACCCTAACCCTAACCCTAACCCTAACCCTAACCCTAACCCTAACCCTAACCCTAACCCTAACCCTAACCCTAACCCTAACCCTAACCCTAACCCTAACCCTAACCCTAACCCTAACCCTAACCCTAACCCTAACCCTAACCCTAACCCTAACCCTAACCCTAACCCTAACCCTAACCCTAACCCTAACCCTAACCCTAACCCTAACCCTAACCCTAACCCTAACCCTAACCCTAACCCTAACCCTAACCCTAACCCTAACCCTAACCCTAACCCTAACCCTAACCCTAACCCTAACCCTAACCCTAACCCTAACCCTAACCCTAACCCTAACCCTAACCCTAACCCTAACCCTAACCCTAACCCTAACCCTAACCCTAACCCTAACCCTAACCCTAACCCTAACCCTAACCCTAACCCTAACCCTAACCCTAACCCTAACCCTAACCCTAACCCTAACCCTAACCCTAACCCTAACCCTAACCCTAACCCTAACCCTAACCCTAACCCTAACCCTAACCCTAACCCTAACCCTAACCCTAACCCTAACCCTAACCCTAACCCTAACCCTAACCCTAACCCTAACCCTAACCCTAACCCTAACCCTAACCCTAACCCTAACCCTAACCCTAACCCTAACCCTAACCCTAACCCTAACCCTAACCCTAACCCTAACCCTAACCCTAACCCTAACCCTAACCCTAACCCTAACCCTAACCCTAACCCTAACCCTAACCCTAACCCTAACCCTAACCCTAACC